>NW_026901539.1:0-45259 GCF_033783945.1 Neopsephotus bourkii
CAAGCATCTCCAAGGACTGGGTATGGCTGGAGCACAGCTGCTCTCCTCCCTCGGTTTCCTGGCCTCTTGAGAGGACTTCTACAAGGTAGCACATGGTGAAATTGCTCCAACATGCCCTCCAGGGACCAAACCACAGCATGAGGAAAGTCTAGAAGGTGCAGGCTGTGATGTCCTGAGGGGTCCCCCTCCCACACCTCACAACCTGGAACCTGAGCCACACAGGACCTCAGCATGGTGATGCCATCCCTTTCGGGGTTAGGATGGCTGATGTATCTGTCCAGACACCTCCAGGCCAGCCAGGAGTGTGTCCCGCAGGCAGGACGAGTTATCTGGTTGCTCTCTGCAGCAGCTCATGCCCAATCAAGCTTCATAGTGAACCTATCACTAATGAAAGCACTGGTCCCCAGCTGTAGAAGCACACAAGAAGTGAGTGAGAGAAAGAAAAAGAAATTAGCTGTTTAAATAGCCAGGATGGAAAGATGTACCAGTGGTAGCAGCAGAACAGACACAGATGAGTAGGTATAAGCTGGAGGCAGGCAGGCTCTACAGACAGGGCTGGGGAGATCACCCATATCTTTTAGAGGATTGTTTCCACCTCAAAATCAACAAGATTTCCTGATCATTCAATTCACACCTCTCTTGTCCCCTCCCTAGCATCTGCCTATCACAACATAAGTATTTCTGACTTACTTTTCTTTCAATTGCCCCTCATACCATTATTTCACTCATTCTCCTTTTCTTGGAGTGTGAATACTAATGTCAGTCTTGGTTCATTCACTGTCACCCCTTGCTACCCTGCTCCCTTCAGTTACTGCCTTTGGCAGTTCGGATCATTCTTTCCATCAGTCTGTCCACCCAGGCACTCACAGTTCCACAGAACTTAGCAAACCTGTGGTGGCAGCAGAAGGGATAACATCACATGGAATTCAAACATGTCTGAGCGCAGATGAAGGTGGCTGGCAGCGTGGCTGCGGAGGGAACCATGGGATCAAGCTCCTGAGCTACTTGCTATATGGAAAGACACGATATACTCCATACCAAGTCCTTCCAACCCAGACTTCCTGGGCACTGTGCAATTAGCCATCAGCAAAGGGACTCTTAAGGGTGGGATAAAATATCTACTGAAGTCCACAAGTGTTTGTTTTCTTCCCGAAGAGTTGGATCAGGACCTGGGAATGCATTTGCTTGTTTTTCGCTTGTCATCAGCTTGCCTTTGGCTGAGAGCTATAATCCATTCAGTGAGGACATGTTTATCTGTGAGAACAGCAGCATCACTGGGAGGAGGTAAGAGTGGGAGTGTACTTCAGGCAAATAAATTCAGGTTATAGCCCCAATAGTAATCAATCATAGAATCACAGAAGAGTTAGGGCTGGAAAGGACCGTGAGATCATCTAGTTCCAACACCCCTGCCATGGGCAGGGACACCAACCATTAAACCATGCCACCCAAGCCTCTGTCCAACCTGGCCTTGAACACCACCAGGGATGGAGCATTCACAACTTCCCTGGGCAATCCATTCCAGTGCCACATCACCCTCACAGTAAAGAATCTTATATTTAATCTAAAATTCCCCTGTTTAAGTTTTAACCTGTTATCCCTTGTTTTATCACTACATTCCCCAATGAATAGTCCATCCCCAGCATCCATATAGCCCGCCTTCAGATAATGGAAGGCTGCTATGAGGTCCCCACACAGCCTTCTCTTCCCCAGGCTGAACAGCCCCAACTTCTTCAGCCTATCTTCATACGGGAGGTGAACCAACCACCCATCATCCTCGTGGCCCTCCTCTGGACTTGTTCCAACAGTTCCATGTCCTTTTTATGTTGAGGACACCAAAAATGTACACAGTACTCCAAGTGGGGTCTCACGAGAGCAGAGTAGAGGGGTAGGATCAACTCCTTCAACCTGCTGGTCACACTCCTTTTGATGCAAGCCCAGAATACAGTTGGCTTCTTTGGGCTGCAAGCTCACACTGCTGCCTCATGCTCAGTTTCTCAGTCAACCAACACCCCCAAGTCCTTGTCCACAGGGCTGCTCTGAATCTCTTTTCTGACCAACCTGTAGCTGTGCCTGGGATTGCTCTGAACCAGGTGTAGGACCTTGCACATGGCATGGTTAAACTTCATAAAGTTGCATCAGCCCACCTCACAAGCGCCTCAAGGTCCCTCTGGATGGCATTTCTTCCCTCCGGCATATCAACTGAACCACACAGCTTGGTGTCATCAGAAAGCTTGCTGAGGGTGCACTCAAACCCACTGTCCGTGTCACCTACAAAGATGTTGAACAACAGCGGACCCAACACCGATACCTGAGGGACACCACTCGTTACTGGTCCCCAGCTGGACATTGAGCCATTGACCACAACTCTTTGTGTGCAGCCATCCAGCCAAGTCTTTATCCACCAAGTAGTCCACCTATCAAATTAATGTCTCTCCAACTTAGAGACAAGGATATCATGTGGGACAGTGTCAAATGCTTTGCACAAATCAAGGTAGATGACATCAACTGCTCTACCCCTGCCCATCATTTCCTAAGCCACATCATAGAAGGCCACCAAATTGGTCAGGCAGGATTTCCCCTTAGTGAAGCCATGCTGGCTGTCGCCAAGCACCTTGTTGTTTTTCATGTGCCTTAGCATGCTGTCCAGGAGAATATGCTCCAAGATTTTGCCAGGCGCAGAGGTGAAACTGACTGGTCTGTAGTTCCCTGGGTCATTCATTTTCCCTTCTTGAAAATGGGGGTTATATTTCCCTTTTTCAAATCGTCAGGATCTTCACCTGACTGCCATGATTTTTCAAATATGATGGACAGTGGCTTAACAACTTCGTTTGCCAGCTCCTTCAGAATCCGCAAATGGATTTTATCAGGTCCCATGGACTTGTGCACGTTCAGCTTCTTAACATGGTCCCAAACCAGATCCTCTCCTACAGTGGGCCTAAGGTCTTCATTCTCACAGTCCCTGCGTTTGCCTTCCAAGACTTGGGTGGTGTGGTCAGAGCATTTGCCAGTGAAGACTGAGGGAAAGAAGTCATTAAGAACCCCAGCCTTCTCCAAGTCCAGGGTAGCCAATTCTCCTGATAGCTTCCAGAGGGGTCCTACATTGTCGCTAGTCTGTCTTTTATTTGGTACGTACCTGTAGAATCCCTTCCTCTTACTCTTAACATCTGTTGTGGTTTAAACCCAGAAAGACAGCTTTTAACTCACTCCCCCCCCTTCTTTCCCTCCCCCTATTCCAGGAGGGACGGAGAGGAGAATTGAAAAGAATGCAACTCCCATGGATTGAGGTAAGAACAGTTTAGTAACTAAGGTATAACACAAATCACTACTGCTACCACCAATAATAATAATGATAAAGGAAATAACAAGGAAAGAGAATATAACTCCTCATCACCAGGCGACCGATAACTCACCCCCCCTACCCCAACCAAGCACTAACCAATACCTCCTCCAACCCTGCAGTCCACCAGCTCTTCCGGGAAACTCCCCATTACATCCAGGGTATGACGTGCTGTGGTATGGAATACGTCTTTGGTCAGTTTGGGTCAGGTGTCCTGTCTCTGCTTCCTCCCGGCTTCCCCTCCTCCGTGGCAGAGCATGAGGCTCACAAAGGCCTTGGCCAAACCAAAACATCATTGTTATCAGCTCTGTTCCCAGGCTGAAATTCAAAACACAGCACTGCACCAGCTACCAAGAAGGAGAAAAAATGACTGGTACTGCTGAAAACAATACAACATCCCTAGACAAGTTTAATTCTAACTGGGCCTTAGATTTCCTAACCTGGTCCCTAGCTTCCTTGACACAATCCCTGTATTCTTCCCAGGCTGCCTGTCCTTGCTTCCACCTTTTATAAGCCTCTTTTTTCCTTTGAATTTTCCTCAGCAGCTCCTTATCCATCCACAGAGGTCTCCTGACCCTCCTGCTGAACTTCCTTCTAGTTGGGATGCAACACTCCTGAGCTTGTAGTAGGTGATCCTTGAATACTAAACAAGTCTTGGGTCCCCTTTGCTCTGTATTGCTATATCCCACGGAACCTTACTAAGCAGGTTCCTGAAGAGGCCAAAGTCTGCTCTCTTGAAGTCTAGGGCAGTAAGCTTGCTGCACACTCTTCCCACTCTCCTGAGGATCTCAAATTCTACCATCTCATGGTCACTGCAACCAAGGCTGCCCTGTAGTGTCACATTTCCAGCCAGCCCTTCCCTGTTGGTGAGCATGAGGTCAAGCATGGCATCTCTCCTTGTTGGCTCTGCTATTACTTGCAGAAGGAAGTTGTCTTCCACACAATCAAGGAACCTCCTGGATTGCTTCTGCTGTGCCGTACCATCCCACCAACAGATATCAGGGTGGTTGAAGCCCCCCATGAGAACAAGTGCCTGCGTGAGGCTGGTCCTATCTGGAACTCCACAGAGTCCTCTTGATCAGGCGGTCTATAACAGATCCCCACAAAAATGTCCCCCATAGCTGTTCCCCCTTCAACCCTGACCCACAAACTCTCTGTTGACTGATCACCTGTCCCCAGACAGTGTTCCATACTCTCCAGCCTATCCCTAACATAAATAGCAACTCCACTCCCTGTCTGCTGGGCCTGTCTTTTCTAAACAGCCTGTAACCTTCCATTCCACCACTCCAGTCATAGGAGCCATCCCACCATGTTTCTGTGATGCCTATTATATCATACCCCTGGAGACGTGCACACATTTTTAATTCCTCTTGTTTGTTCCCCATGCTACGGGCGTTTGTATAGAGGCATCTGAGCCGAGCTCCAAATGAAGCCAGCACATTGGCTGGAGTGGCTGGAATATCTTTACGTTGCTCCAAGCATTTATTATAGGTGCTGACAACTGACTGGGTGTGTTGGGATGGAATGATGTCCCCTTCCCCCAACACAGCTAATTTAAAGCATCCTTGACCAGTGTGGCAAGCCTTCTACCAAAACCGCTCTTCCCTTTGTCAGACCTGCTCCACCAGCCCCCAGTAGACCTGGCCTACTAAACTGAGTCCCGTGTTCTACACACCCAAACCCCTGACTATGGCACCACCCTTCTGACCATTTATTAACCTGGCCAATCCTCCTAGCCTTTTTGAAGTCCTCCCCTTTATCCTGGAGAAATGACGAAAAGACTATCTGAGCTCCAGAGTCCCTAATCACCTCTCCCAGGGCTCTGTAGTCCTTCTTTATCTTCTCCAGGCTACTGCTATCTATATCACTAGCACTCACATGGATCACTAGAAGTGGGTAATAGTGGGGCTTACTAGACCAGGCAGCCTATCTACAACATCCATGATCCATGCCCCTGTTAAGGAACATACCTCCCTTGAGACTAGGTCAGGCCGACAGATGGGTGCCTCTGTTCCTTTCAAAGTAAAGTCCCCTACTACTATGACTCGCTGCTTTTTCCTGGCAGCATCAGTAGTGATCTTTACCAGTGCATCAGCCAGTTGTTTATGTTGGGAGTGTGTTTCCTTATTAGCCCCCTGCAGGACAGCAAATTGGTCCTGGCTGGGGCACCAGATTTAGGGAGAAGTCCCTTGCTTTTAATTGTCCTCTTCCTCCTTTTTTTTTTTTTTTGTTTGGTTGGGGGGTTTTTTTGTTTGTTTTGGTTTTTTGTTTTTTTGTTACTGTTTCCCAGCTTCCTGGGTTAACTGCCGCCTCCTTTCCTCCATGAGCTACAGGGCATGCTTGGGGCCCCTGCACAGTTTGGGCCTGGAGCAAGCAATCCTCCTTCCTCTTAGCTTCCCTGAGAACTTTCAGCCTATTGACAGAGTCCCACAGCTCAGCCACTTGCTGCAGGAGGACCTCCACCGGGGAGCACCGAGTGCAGCCCTACCCATTATGAACCCTCCCCTCACAAGACCAGTGCAAGTACTCCCTACACTCCGAGCTCTGCACTGCAGCCCCTCCTCTTATCTGCTCTGTCTGGGTGCCTAAACTTGGCCATGGCTGGGGCAGCCAGAGCAGAGCTCTCAGACTGGGCCCTGGTCATATGCCAAGTGCTCATCACAAAAAGTTGTATAAAAGTAAAAAGTTGTGCTCAGCACAAAATGTTGTATAAGCAACTCACCATCAAAATACCTCATTCCTCCTGACAGGTCTTGTCCTAAAACAATGTCTAAGTATGCAGCTGGGCTGGATTTTCCATATCCAGATGGAACTGCCCGAGGAACAGAAAAAGCCCTGCTAGCAGAAAAGATAGTTTGGAGAGAAAAGCCCTTCCCAGCAGCCTGCCTCTAACCAGTAGACAGGGTTTCCATCCTCGTCCTGAGTGGACATGCAGCTGTGGCCTCTTAAAGCAGACTATGCTTGGGAAAGGATGTCTGCTCTGCTCCATGCCTGTGCAGAACAGTGGATAAAGGGTATTTCACAGAGAGGGAATGCTACAGCTCTTGTAGCCAGCAAGGGCAGGTTTCCTGCACTATATTCACTTGGATCTGGGATCTTCCTGCAGGGCACCTGCTTGGTACAGAGTGTACGTACACAAGAACTTGGCTTGAGTGAAGCACATGCAGGACAGCTGCAGCTCTGGGACGATCTAGCTTCTCCCTCTTAAATGAAGCACCTTTGTTAATGAGTTTTACCTCATTATTTTTCCTGGGCCATTTCAGCAGCACCATTTCTGATGCTGTTTTCCTCAGCCTTTGCAGTTCCTCCCCAGTATTTTTGAGCCATATCTTCTTCTGAGGTGTACTCCTCTTATACTACTACCCCAAACACGAAGGGGAATGCTGAATAGCACTGGGAGCAGGACCAGATCATGTCAGGAAAAACATCCTCTCAGTTTGAAAGCTGATGAAAAAAATGTGGGCACTCAGCAGCCCACTGCATGCTCACTCTGTGTTCAACACCATGTCTTACATGGAGCTGTTTATACATAGCTGATTGTTAATTTTTGATGGCATCCCTCATTAATAAGTTCAGGTACAGCATCATTCACTTCTGTAATCCCTCTTTCTTTTCCTAAGCTAATGGTCTTGCTTTTTCCCCCTGTATTGAGAGCTTCAGGGATGATCCCTAAAAGAAAAAGGTATACCTCTCCATGTGCTGGTAATAATTGCTTCAGAGTTGTTTTGCCATAAACAAGTCATCCCTTCCCTACAAGTAAAAAAGAGCACTTCAAACACAGCAGCCTCTAATGCTGCCACATATAAGTCTTTTCCTTTTGTGTCCCTAGTGAGGGAGCAGGGGAAAAAAAAATCCGTACAGAGCAGCAACACACCAGCCCCCACAACCCTTATGATCCATGGCTTATTTCCAGCCTAAAAGAGTAGTAAGCACAAACACCTTGCTGAGCATGCTGCCTTGGATCCTGCCCTGTTTAAGGGAAGGAGGTGTTAACATCAAGTGCTGTAAGAAGACAGACTACATCAGAGCTGAAATGTTATAGAATCATAGAATAGTTAGGGTTGGAAAGGACCTTAAGATCATCTAGTTCCAAGCCTCCTACCATGGGCAGGGACACCTAGCACTAGACCATGTCACCCAAGGGTCTGTCCAACCCAGCCTTGAACACCGCCAGGGATGGAGCATTCACAATTTCCCTGGGCAATCCATTCCAGTGCCTCACCACCCTTACAGTAAAGAACTTTTCTTATATCTAACCTAAACTTCCGCTGTTTCAGCATGAACCCGTTACCCCTTGTCTTATCACTACAGTCCCCAATGAAGAGAACCTCCCCAGCATCCTTATAGGCCCCCTACAGATAATGGAAGGCTGCTATGAGGTCTCCATGCAGCCTGCTCTTCTCCAGGCTAAACTGCCCCAACTTCCTAGCCTGTCTTCATACAGGAGTTGCTCCAGCCCCCCATCATCCTCATGCCCCTCCTCTGGACTTGTTCCAACAGTTCCATGTCCTTTTTATGTTGAGGACACCAGAACTGCACACAATAC
Organism: Neopsephotus bourkii; assembly: GCF_033783945.1. Lineage (NCBI taxonomy): Eukaryota > Metazoa > Chordata > Aves > Psittaciformes > Psittacidae > Neopsephotus > Neopsephotus bourkii. The sequence goes on from NW_026901539.1 coordinate 7,884, forward strand.
TCCAAGGGATGTCTCATGAGAGCAGAGTAGAGGAGCAGGATCAGCTCCTTCGACCTGCTGGTCACCCTCCTCTTGATACATCCCAGGATACAGTTGGCTTTCTGGGCTGCAGGCTCAGACTGCCGGCTCATGACCAGTTTCTTATCAACCAAGACCCCCAAGTCCTTTTCCGCAGGGCTGCTCTGAATCTCTTCTCTGACCAACCTGTAGCTGTGCCTGGGATTGCTCTGAACCAGGTGTAGGACTTTGCAATTGGCATTGTTGAAATTCATAAGGTTGCATTGGCCCACCTCTCAAGCGTGTCAAGGTCTCTCTGGATGGCATTCCTTCCCTCCAGTGTATCAACTGAACTACACAGCTTGGCGTCATTGGCAAACTTGCTGAGGGCGCACTCAATCCCACTGTCTGCGTCACTGACAAAGGTGCTGAACAAGACCGTTCTCAGCACCGACCCCTGAGGTCACCAACCGGACATTGAGCCATTGACCATAACTCTGCGTGTGGCCATCCAGACAGTTCTTTATCCACCTAGTGGTCCATTCATCAAGTTGATGTCTCTCCAATCTAGAGACAAAGATGTCATGTGGGACAGTGTCAAATGCTTTGCACAAGTCAAGGTAGAGGACATCGACGGCTTTACCCCTATCCATAGCCCCATCATAAAAGGCCACCAAATTGTTCAGGCAGGATTTCCCCTTACTGAAGCCATGCTGGCTGTCACCAAGCACATTTCCCTTTTTCCAGTCATTGGGAACTTCACCTGACGTCCATGATTTTCAAATATAATGGACAGTGGCTTAGCAACTTCATTCACCAGTTCCTTCAGGACCTGAGGATGGATTTCATCAGGTCCCATGGACTTGTGCATGTTCAGGATCTTAGGATGGTCTTGAACCAGATTGTCTCCACAGTCAGCCCAAGGTCTTCATTCTCACAGTCCCTGAGCCTGTCTTCCAAGACTTGGGTGGCATGGTCAGAGCATTTGCCAGTGAAGACTGAGACAAATAAGTCATTAAGGACTTCAGCCTTCTCCAAATCCAGGGTACCCTGTTCTCCTGATGGCTTCCAGAGAGGGACTACATTGTCCCTTGTCTGTCTTCAATTTATTATGTATGTAATCCCTTCCTGTTAACTTTCACATCCCTTGCCAAATTTAATTCTAACTGGGCCTTAGCTTTCCTAACCTGGTCCCTAGCTTCCTGGACAACATCCCTATATTCTTCCCAGGCTGCCTGTCCTTGCTTCCACCTTTTATAAGCCCCTTTTTTTCCTATGAGTTTCCTCACTAGCTCCTTATCCATCCATGTAGCCTCCTGGCCCTCCTGCTGCACTTCCTGCTAGCTGGGACGTAATCATCCTGACCTTCTGTCATGGTTTAAGCCCAGCTGGTAACTCGGACCCATGCAGCTGCTCACTCACTCCCCCCCCTTCTTCCTCCCCCCACTCCCAGAGGTATGGGGAGGAGAATCGAAAGAATGTAACTCCCACAGATTGAGATAAAAACAGTCCAGTGACTAAGGTATAACACAGAACCACTACTGCTACCACCAGTAATAATAATGATAAGGGGAATAAAAAGGGAAGAGAATACAAGCGCTCACCACCCACTAACTGATACCCAGCCCAACCCAAGCAGCTATTTGGGCCTTCCAGGTAACTGCCCCCAGTTTATATACTGGGCATGATGTGCTGTGGTATGGAATACATCTTTGGCTAATTTGGGTCATGTGTCCTGTCTCTGCTTCCTCCTGGCTTCCCCTCCTCCCTGGCATAGCATGAGACTCAGAAAGTCCTTGGTCAGAGTAAACATTACTTAGCAAAAACTAAAAACATCGGTGTTATCAGCGTTGCTCCCAGGCTAAAATTCAAAACCACAGCACTGCACCAGGTACTAAGAAGAAGGAGAAAAATGTCTGCTATAGATGAACCCAGGACAGCTTGTAAACTTGTCAACTTCTATGCTGCTACAGAAAGTGAGGGTTCTTTTCCCCAAACCTCCATGAGGTCTCTCAAATTCACATGCCTTCAGGGGCTTCTAAGGAAAATGCAGGAGTTATCATGACACTTGCATGAAGAGCAGGAGTGGGAACCCTGCAGTGGCTTCTGAGCATAATGAGCACTGAAACTATGTGAGTAGAGCTATAGAACATTAGAAACTTTTTCTTTCAAACTGAAATACATAATCCCTTATGACTGTTTTAAATACTGGGTATGATATGCTGTGGTATGGAATAAATACCCCTTTGGCTAGTTTGGGTCAGGTGCCCTGTTTGCTTCCTCACAGCTTCCCATGTCCCTCCTCACTGATAGAGCATGAGAGTGAAAAGACCTTGACATTACTTAGCAACAACTAAAACCATCTGTGTTATCAGCGTTGTTCTCAGGCTAAAAGTTGAAATCACAGCATTGCACCAGCTACTAAGAAGGAGAAAAATGACTGCTACAGCTGAACCCAGGACACCAATGAATAATCCAACAGCACCTTTGGATAAAATCTTCCTTGATGCTGAGCTGCTGTACTCCAACCTGGCTTTTTTTGGAGTGTGGAATATACTCTGTCCTGCAGAGCCTGACTGCATCTCCATGCCTGCTGCTGGCTCCTGCATGTAGGACTGAGCACTGGCACACTTCTGGCCCATGGGACAGACTCACCTGGCCATTCCTGGACTGACCAAAGAGCCCTCACACCTCAGCTAGGCTGGACAGGCCAAGGATGCTTCCAGCTTGTACTGTGCAGGCATTAAAAACAGGCTATTCTCCTCCCCCAGCTAAGAGCTCTGTTCCTTCATGTTCTGCAGCATGCACAGACAGATTTACTTAAACGATTCATAATGTAGGAAATCAGCTAGAAACTGAAAGATCAATATCAGATGAAATTGGTTTGGGTATCTGTGAGATGGCATATTTATTTACTACATTCCCACAGATGTTAAGCACTGATCAGTTATATTAGTACAAATCTACAGATCATATATTCTCTCATTTGGGGTTTGAAGTCATGTTTCCCTCCTGGTCAGCAAACACCATTTTACTGCTATTCTTTATGGCCACATGACAAAGTACTCTGCCCCTTTTGCTTTACTGTTGACATGTTTCTAGGAGAAAACAAAAAAGATAAGAGCAATCTGCATGCTTATGTATTCTCCCTTCATGCAAAAATATATTTAGAATCATAGAATAGAATCATAGAATAATTATGGTTGGAAAGGACCTTAAGATCATCTAGTTCCAGCCCCACTACCATGGGCAGGGACACCTCGCACTAAACCATATCACCCAAGGCCTCATCCAACCTGGCCTTGAACACTGCCAGGGATGGAGCAATCACAACCTCCCTGGGCAACCTATTCCAGTGCCTCACCACCCTAACAGGAAAGAATTTCCTCCTTATATCCAATCTAAACTTCCCCTGTTTAAGTTTTAAGCCATTACCCCTTGTCCTATCACTACATTCCCTAATGAAGAGTCCCTCCCCAACATCCCTATATGCCCCCTTCTTATAGGAGAAGCTTTTAGCTGAAGAACTCAGAACACTTGGTGAACTGGTTGGTGAGTTTCCTGGCCCTCTGAATCTTTATCTTAGCAGCCACCCTAACAAGACAGCAACCTGAATTTAGTCTTGAGCATGAACAACGCATGTGCCAAACCCTACTCTGAAGCATCATGCAGACTTGCAGAGCACATTTGGTCCTGATGGCTGATCTACAGACTGGTTCAGAGCAAAGTCTGAGACTTGTATACCTTGATTCACCTCTGGGTTTTGATTTCTAAAATGAAGACTTTTCCGGGACAATCCAGCCCCTGAAAAATGCTTCCCTTGGACCAAATAGGGATGATTATATGATGAATCTGTCACACAAGGCTAGGTTAACACTTCCCTGACACCAGAGAGAAAATCTCCTCTTGGTTTCCACACCTACACTGCTGCTGGTTCAGTACTTACTTAACACACAAACTGAAAGCCTGATTTTTCTCACTTAAGTGAATTCACTATAGACTGGTCTCTGCTCCAAAGTGCTCCCATAGTTTGTCCTATGTTCATATGGTGTCTCTTGGGGGGAGCAAGTGTGCAGTGTCTAGACTCTAGGAAGACATGAGGTTACTACACCAGCTGGCTTCCACTTCAGTGCAAATGTGTCATGTGGGTTCTTATAAAGGGCTACATGATGAAGAGGCCACAGTGCTTTGCTGCAGCTTTGGTGTAAACCAGCAAGCATCAGCCCTGTGTAGGTGTAGTGCAATCCTGAAACCACTTTATGCTACCTACCAGAGCAGTAGGGGCCATTTATGGTCTGCAAATGGACTGAAGAAATCTACTGAACTAAGGCAACCCACAGCAGATGGTATCTCGATATGAGAAGTTTGTTATGTGTCTCAGGGAAGGGGCCTTATGAAGATGCCTAAGCTTGAAAATTATGAGTCCCTCTGTTTCTATCCCTGGGGTTTTTTGTTAGAAAAGGCAGAGGGGTTGGGAAAGACAGGGAGAGCCTAGGTCCACCTTATACACCACCAGAGACACAGACTAAAAGAAAAGATAAGCACAACAAAGGCACTTTCTGAAAAGCCAACTATATCAACAAACACCAGTTACTGCAACGTGGTGACTACACTGCCCGGTGACTACATTGCCCAGTGACTCCTGTTCAATAAAGGGCTGATTCTCCTCCCTTTCAGAAAACAATGTGTTACATACACTGAAATAAATTAGAGCCCCTCCCCAAGGCCCCAGCAGTGTCAGGGTATGTCAGGCTCTGCCTGGTGGTTAACAAAGGCGTCAGCATGCAGCCAACCTCTTCCTGCCATCTCAGGCTTCCCTTGTTGTGCTGAATGATTTTTTTTTCTCCTAATGGAAATGAAGAAAACCTCCAGTACAGATAATCCTCCATTATAATGGCAGTACATTTAGGATGGGGCCAAGAAGTGTAAAGAACAAGCCAAATCTCTTAAAGTCCGGCCTGAATGTGATAATTTGATGAATTTGGGCTGGATGTTTCAAATGCCATTCACTGGGATTGACTTAGCATATAAATGGTATCAGCTAAAATAATTGAGAACAAGGAAATTAACAGATAGCATCATCAGCCTCCTCCTTCCCAACAAAGCTGGTATCCTTTTGCAAGCGGTCTAGGAGACCACTTGGTCCAAACACAGGTCAGTCCAACCCAACTGGCATCCTTTCACCTCTGTTCCCCTTTGCTTTCTGTAGAAGGATTAACATCCCTCTTAACCACAGGCAGAAGACCCAGACACCCTCTTTGCAAGCCAAAGTTCATTATTATTTTGTGCCTAACATTTTTCTGGCAACTGCTGATCACACTTTGTGATCAGAACCTGATTGAAAGCCTACTGAAGTCATTGGCAAGATTCACATTCATGTCACTGGGTTCTGAATCAAGCCAATACACTGCGAAGTTTATTCTAGTGATGTAGACTTCCAAAAGCATGGTAGCCCTGGCTGTTTAGCTTCCTAGTATCTGTCAGAGCTATTATTTCTGTTTTACAGAAATAAAACACAGCTCAAATCCTGATACTACTTGCAACCTTAAAATGGCTTTCAATTACTATTAGCAGGCTTTTAAATGGGATTGTAGTGACACCCCAAAAGAAGCAAAATACTTATGGGATAAATTAAGCTATTGGAATGATTGGCTATAGTGAACACGTTCTTCACACAGCTGGCAAAGAGCAAAATAAAGCTGAAATAAATTGTTGACCACCACTTTCTGGAGAAATTACAGATTATCTTGAGAAAAGAGAGAAAAGATCATTCAGGTTCTCTCCTACAACATATTATGACACTGAGCATTTGTGCACCTCTCCCACAAAACAGGAAACCAGTAGCAACCAGAACAACCACAACAGATCACTTTCAACATCTCATACCAGCGTAACTGAGGGCAGAGGTAAAATGAGTGCAAAATGCTGCCATTCTGATTTTAATACAACAAATTAGCATCATTCTGATGGCTACATAAGGTGGAAAGCAACAGGGGATTAAGTTCATTGTCCATGTCAAGTTTTCCAGCTGCCAAATAAACTCAGTCTTTTAAGAAAAAAATCTTGGACATTGGACAAGCTTTGGAATGGTTACAAGCCCAAGATTGTTCTGGTCGAATATGTTTGTCCTGGGTTAAGCTGTAGCAGTCATTTTTCTCCTTCTTAGTAGCTGGTGCAGTGCTGTGTTTTTGACATTAGCCTAAGAGCAATGCTGATAACACACTGATGGTTTTAGTTGTTGCTAAGTAATGTTTACTCCGATGAAGGACTTTTCAATCTCATGCTCTTCCAGGGAGGAGGGGCACGGGAATCCAGGAGGAAGCAGAGAAAGGACACCTGACCCAAATTAGCCAAAGGGGTATTTATTACATACCACAGCACATCATGCCCAGTATATAAACTGGGGGCAGTTACCCAGAAGGGCTAGATCGCTGTTCAGGTCGGGCTGGTTATCAGTCAGCGGGTGGTGCGTGGTTGTATTCTCTTCCCTTGTTATTTCCCTTATCATCATTATTATTACTGGTGGTGGTAGTAGTAGAAGTTTTGTATTATACTTTAGTTACTGGACTTTTCTTATCTCAACCCATGGGATTTACATTCTTTCTATTCTCCTCCATAACCCTCTGGGAGCAGGGGTGAAGAAGGGGGGAAGAGAGCAAGCGGATGCATGGTTCTGAGTTACTAGCTGGGCTTAAGCCATGACAATGTTACAAGCCCTAGGCACATTATAGAAGAAGGTTTTTATCTTCCTGATCATCTTTAGCTCCTTCCAGGGTGGTCATTTATTCTTTTCACTGTTGCATTCTCCATTTGCTAGGTTTAGAGATGAAATCAAGATTTGTTAGCCACATTGACAAGGGTGTTAATGCTAGTTTGAACTTTCCTTGTCTTCTATTTAATTGAATTTTATTTGTATCTTTTCAGCTGTTTCCCTTCAGAGGCCTTTCCCTTCCCTCCCCACCCCCCCCCCCAGCCCCCTTTTCTCTACTCATCCATATAGATCATACAAGCCTTTCTAGCAAGCACCAGCTTCAGATACAGCAGGTTCTTTGGCATCTTCTACTTTAAGAAAACCAAGAGGCCAAATAACACCCGTGATTGTTCTGTGAAGCTTGAAGCCTGCTCTTTGGAAAGACCAGTCTATTAACTGTGCTGCTCTCTCTGAATCACGTGTAAGACATGGAGGACTGCAGAGCTATGCATTTGTTAGTGCAGAGGACAAAAAAGCACATGTGAGTTTGCAGTCTCTGCTTTGCTGGGTCAGCTTAGCCAGCCAAGACTTTGAAATAAGAATCACTTCTAGATTTCTCCTCCACATTCCCCAAAAGCTGCCTTGAGCTCCTGGCTGGCCAGCACTCAAAATGCAGTCTAGCCATGAACTCCCTACTGAAGACTCATTTGCCTTCAGTGTAATCTTTCTTTCAGCTTTGAGTTTGCTTTCTATGACACAGCCTATTAAAAATTCACTAAGAGGGATCTGAGATGTAACCACTGAAACCTTCCACTGTGAAGGTTTCCTCCAACCACTTCTTTCCATTGTGGGGACTCAACAATTCCTGTCTGTGGTTCCAGCCTCTCCTGCACTGGAAATGTTCATTACAGGAAAAGGAAAACCCCACCAACTTCTCCATCCAAAGTTTGGTAAAAAGGCTAGGAAAGATACAGTTTAGCCCAGAGATTGACCCATTTGACTCCAGCAACTGATATTGTTAAGAGCTTTTCTGTGCTGAGACGTGATTAGAAGCAGCAAGAGGAAATTTCAGACAAAAATTTCAGGCTACTAGAGAAAGTTCTTTAATGTGAAATCTATCTGTATTTAGCAGTGCTGCACGAACTGTGAAAATATTGATATCTTTAGATCACTCACAAGTATATCACATAGAACATTGAGGAATAGGTGATCAAGAGTTCTGCATTAGGATAAAGCTGGACAAAATGACCTTTCCATGGTCTACTCCATTACTGACTAGTACAATTTCTTCTACTCCATCACTGACTAGTAAAATTTTTGCTTGTAATTCATTATTCTGAAGCTTTTTGCCATTTTGTCCATGACAAGGGCAACTTCCATCAGTCAGTCCTTGAACCTGTAATTCCTGGCTTCTTATCAGAGCACTTGATCCATCACTGAAAAGTTGACGTTGCCTTTGACAGTGATGCTCTGTCAATCTGTCATAACCTGAGAGACATTCTGGGTATGTTTTCCTACTAAGTGAAGACTACAGCACTTCAGTCATTAATAATTAAGAGTGATTTTGCTATTGGCTATAAGATCTGCCTCTGTTCCTGTGTACATTTGCATTTATTTTTACACTCATCACACTGCTGTTGGATACATATAAACTTTGGGCAAATGGTCCAGTGTCTCTCCACTTACAGTCAGGACCACTACTCATAATAAGTTATATTAAAGAGGTCTTGTAGGAGAGAATAAATCAGAGATTGGAGAAAGCTTGCTTGTAACTGAAGCTGAATTATAAGTTTCTCTCCCTTTCTTCTGTGATTTAGTGTTGGTTATGGAAGGATGAAAACATATGGTATCATTTTGTCTTTTAGCTTGCAGAGTTTTGTGTCCTGCTTGTGCAGCCTCACTTAGGAAATTAGTCTTCAAGACTTACCATGAAAAAGGAGCCTGCTAGGATCTTTCTTGCTGTTGGCATTCTCTTATTGTCACATCCTACCACGCACATCTAACACTGTGAGGTGTTGCCATTTCTCCTGCCAGCCTTTGCCCTTCATGACAGCTCTAATCCACTGATTCTTGGCACTTACTTTGAGCAAGGTTCACATAAAGGTGTCAGTGTACAGTCTATGCACTGATGTATCAAGCTGTTGTCAGTCCTCTGGATGACTGCTTAGGAAGCAATCTCATTTTGTTATCCAGAGCCTGATCTTGATCATGATTCCTTGTTTGACTCTTTCTTTTAAAGATCAAGCTCTGCCTCTTGTCTACATTTCACTGTCTGCACTAAGTTCTTGTCTTGACTGGTGCCGCTAAACGTCTGCCAGGCTGGTCATTTCTCTCCTGCTTGTTTATAAAGAATGTTACAAGTCAACAAAATGAGTATTTGAGGCCTAAATATCTATACCTTCAGGGGACAGTGCAGGAACTTAGTTGAAGCCAGAAGGTCACTAGTGCAAAAGGTGATGGGAGAGGTGGGATGTTAAAATTCAGAAGCAAGTGGGGCTTCAGAAAACACTAAACAGTCTGGTGTGTTTTCCTGTTATTTCCTAAGTTACTTAACACAGAGCATCATCTTCTTGGGAAAAGGGCTTATTGTGTGAAAGCTTCTTTAAAACAAAAGAGGAAACACAAGACTTACAGAGGAAAGGGAGATGGGGCAGGCTTCTTCTGGAGCTTTTGTGAGGCTATAAATGTGACAAGTATCTTTCACAAGAAAGACTTTCTAACCTGGTTTACTTACAGTAAGAGCACAAAAAGCATTTTACTGAGGCTGTGAACTGTGAGCCCTCATGAGGCAAGGGGAGCATTGGGATAGCTCACTGACTAAATGGGATACTGGGTGAAGATGGTGATTCTGTACACAGTGCTCTTCCCTTTAAAAGGGCAGCAGAGACCTATGCAAACCACCCCAAGCACCACTGTTAGGCTATCCACAGCACTACCAGGCTTTTCATGCAGGCTTCAGAATTTGCTCCAAATAAAATGGAATCCGAAAATGTTCTTCACCACTTGTGTATTCAAGATTCTGCAGCATTTTGTCAACCCAGTGGAAGAAAGTTACCTTATAAATTACAAAGACTCTGTCTAAGGCTGCGGGGAACTAAAAGAGAAAAGTCTCTGAAGTCCAGGAGAACTAAAAATTGTTACAAAACCAGAGAGATAATTCTAGTGTGAAGCAAACCTGAGCTTTGCATTAAAAATGTAAATGTGATTGAAATAGCATAACCATAATTTGACCTCCACAAGCATTAAAGATGGTCTAAATACACTGAAAAAGCAACAAACGGCTACACTTTGCTTTCACTGTGCTGTGGATCACAGGAAATTTATTTAAAACAACACAGACATTTCAAGCCAGTGAAAGATTTGCATTTCTTTTACAGGAACTAATAGGAGAAAATAAGGCTGGTTTGGGAAAAAAAGCAAAACCCACCTGTCATTTAAATGCCTAAAGGTACAGAAAGACTTGAAAACTACTTTTCAGAGTCCTTAAATGTGACTGATTTACCCTCAAAAATTAAGTTCCAACACACAGAACAAGCCAGGAGTGACTGAATCTTTCAATACAACTCACATCTCAACCGTCAGTACACTGCTGCCTTATGGGAGCATTTTTTCTTATATCTTACCTTAATTTCTATGAAACAGGTCTGTTGCCTCTCATCCTTTCATGGTGTATCTCTGAGAAGAGTCTGGCTTCATCCTATCTCTTTGGGTGTTGGAACTAAGCAGTGAGATCTTCCTCAGCTTCCCCTTTTCCAGCTCACTCAGCCTCCACTCAACCTGTGCACCAGCCCCAACTCCTTAGTGGCCCCAGTTTACCAGGGTTTTACCTCTTCATTTAGGAGACCCAAAACTCAACACCACATTTCAGATACAGCTTTGTGTGTACCAAGTAGAGGAGAACAAGGCAAGATTTAGTCCCAAATGATTTCACACTACCTCATTTCTTAAAGTCATTAAATACATATATAAAATGCTACAGTTAAACCTGAACTTCTAAAACAAGACAGTATGTTTTTCTTCTCCTGACAAGTAACATGGCAAATAACTGAAATAAATTTGAAAGCTGAGAGCACCTGAGGTAAAAAGGAAATGAGGGCCACAGAATCTTTTTTTTTCTCCTGATCATTTTCCAAGAGGTGTAAGAAAAAGAGCTTGGATTGAAGAAGTGACACTAAAATTGGGTGGCAATCAGCACAAGCAGAGATGGTGAGGTCTTCAACACAGCTTAGGTACATGAAAACGGATTTGTGTGCAATAACCCAGTTCTGCTCAAGCTCATCAATGTTGATGTGCACATTATTAGAAAACTCAATTGTTCAGAGGTTTGTGATCTGAGCGTGACTGAAACATGAGCTATGGCTAATGCTGGGACTTAACTACATACAGATTAGCAGCATCTCTAATTTGGCAGCACTGCAAATCATGTGGCCCCGCTGTCAGCAGTTCTGAGTTGTACAGTTGTTATTGTCTGGAAATCAGACAGCTGTGGGGCTCAATGCTCCCAAACACTGAAAGTAGAGAGGCTAAGTGCTGAGCGGGTCATCAGGAGGACCAGGAAAAGTGTTCTGCTGAAGGAGGATTCTCCTGGAAAGCAGACGGAGCAGGGTGTGTTAGGGAGCTTTGGACAGGCTCTGCGCTGCACAGGCTTGTGCCCAAGTTCATGAGGGAGCCATTAAAAACATCATGGTATTTTTATTTTTTAAGTGTCAGTATATTTATCCAGTTACTGCAGAATTTAAATGCACAACTTTCCCTGGGTTTGTATCACTCTTATGGATACTTTGTTAAAAGTCTTTTCAATTTTTTACTGGAAACTCCACAAACCTATCTCAAAAGTCCTATGCAGGAGAACTTAAAAAATCCTGAATGTTTATGGCAGAAGGCCTCACTATTTGTATGATCACAGATGGGAAAAGTAGTACAATTTGAACTCACTAATCAGAACTAAAAGTACCAGTGTAATAATTCAATTTTCATGCTCTGTCATGTAGGAAAAACTTTACAATATGAATTAAAAATAAGCTTATTTCTTGACAGGATTGGTAACAGAAAAAGTAGATAAATACAAAAGTAGATAAATAACACCTAAATTCTGAATTATTTACTGAACCATATGAAAATTACTAATTTCAAATTCTTTATCATTTATGGACTCTCTCTGGGTATTTCTATCCTCTTCATCTGTTTTTCTGTGGTTGCTTTCTTTTTATAATTAGCAATGGTGAAAGACACTGAACAGACACCAGTATCACCATGGAACATACCAAGATTTAGATTCACTATCAGTACCAGGATCCCCCAGTGCCAATGACAGCTTTCATGTCTCTTGCACATCCCACCTCACTGCAGAGTTAAGACCTGCCTGGTCCCAGCAACATGCTTGCAGAGGGATTCCTATCAAGCACAAGGCTGCGGGCAGGATGAGGGTCTTGGGGGTCCTTCCTCTTTTCCAACGTGACCCTGATGCCATCAGTCAGTCCTGGAGAAATTAGGACGCTTGAGCTGTGATTTGGCATAGCACTCTCCTGATCCTCCTTACCAGAGTTTCATGAGGGATCAGCACATGCAGAAAGATGCAGGTAACAAACCACAGACCATCAGCTCATCAACTGACTGTTCAATTTAAACATCTGAAACGTACACATAGAGCAGCATTAGGCTTCCTGCTAAAGAACTGTCTGGGCAGCAACCACCTAGAAAGTAAGAGCTGATAGAACACTGTGGGGGGTTTGCTAAACTGTAAATCATAGAATCATAGAATAGTCAGGGTTCGAAAGGACCTTAAGATCACATAGTTCCAACATCCCTGCCATGGGCAGGGACACCTCACACTAAACCATATCACCCAAGCCTCTGTCCAAACTGGCCTTGAACATTGACAGGGATGGATCATTCACAACTTCCCTGGGCACCCCATTCCACTGCATCAGCACCCTTACAGTAAATAATTTCTTCCTTATATCCAATCTAAACTTCCCCTGATTAATTTTTAACCCAATATCCCATGTCCCATCACGACAGTTCCAAAAGAAGAGTCCCTCCCCAGCATCCCTATAGCCCCCCTTCAGATAATGGAAGGCTGCTATGAGGTCTCCATGCAGCCTGCTCTTCTCCAGGCTGAACACACTGAACTTTTTCAGCCTATCTTCATACAGGAGGTGCTCCAGTCCCCTGATCATCCTCATGGCCCTCCTCTGGACTTGTTCCAACAGTTCCATGTCCTTTTTATGATGAGGACACCAGAAATGTACACAGTACTCCAAGTGGGGTCTCACGAGAGCAGAGTAGAGGGGTAGGATTACCTCCTTCGACCTGCTGGTCACCCTACTTTTGATGCAAGCCCAGGATACAGTTCGCTTTCTGGGCTAGGAGCACACACTGGCAGCTCATGTTCATTTTCTCATCGACCAACACCCCCAAGTCCTTCTACACAGGGCTGCTCTGAATCTCTTCTCTGACCAACCTGTAGCTCTGTCTGGGATTGGTCCAAACCCGGTGTAGGACCTTGCATTTGTCATGGTTAAACTTCATAAGGTTGGCATCAACCCACCTCAAAAGCGCCTCAAGGTCCCTCTGGATGGCGTTCCTTCCCTCCAGCATATCAAGCGAACCACACAGCTTGGTGTCATTGGCAAACTTGCTGAGGGCGCACTCAAACCCACTGTCCGTGTCACCTACAAAGATGTTGAAAAAGACTGGTCTCCACTCACTACTGGTCCCCAGCCGGACATTGAGCCACTGACCACAACTCTTTGTGTGTGGCCATCCAGCCAGTTCATTAGCCACTAAGTGGTCCACCTATCAAATTCATGTCTCTCCAACTTAGAGACAAGGATGTCATGCGGGACAGTGTCAAATGCTTTTCACAAATCAAGGTAGATGACATCAACTGCTCTACCCCTGCCCATCATTTCCTAAGCCACATCATAGAAGGCCACCAAATTGGTCAGGCAGGATTTCCCCTTAGTGAAGCCATGCTCGCTGTCGCCAAGCACCTTGTTGTTTTTCATGTGCCTTAGCATGCTGTCCAGGAGAATCTGCTCCAAGATCTTGCCAGGCGCAGAGGTGAAACTGACTGGTCTGTAATTCCCTGGGTCATCCATTTTCCCTTTCTTGAAAATGGTTGTTATATTTCCCTTTTTCTGGTCATTGGGAACTTCACTTGACTGTCAACTTAGCAACTTCATTCACCAGCTCATTCAGGACCTGAGGATGGATTTCATCAGGTCCCATGGACTTGTGCACATTCAGGTTCTTAAGATGGTCTCGAACCAGATCCTCTCCTACAGTGGGTCCAAGGTCTTCATTCTCACAGTCCCTGTGTTTGCCTTCCAAGACTTGGGTGGTGTGGTCAGAGTATTTGCCAGTGAAGACTGAGGCAAAGAAGTCATTAAGAACCCCAGCCTTCTCCAAGTCCAGGGAAGCCAATTCTCCCGAGAGCTTCCAGAGGGGTCCTACATTGTCGCTAATCTGTCTTTTATTCACTACGTAACCGTAGAATCCCTCTCTGTGGTCCTTAACATCCATGGCCAAGTTTAATTCCACCTGGCCTTAGCTTTCCTAACCTGGTCCCTAGCTTATTGGACAACATCCCTGTATTCTTCCCAGGCCGCCTGTCCTTGTTTCCACCTTTTATAAGCCTTTTTTCCTTTAAATTTTCCTCAGCAGCTCTTTATCCATCCAAGGTGGTCTCCTAGCCCTCCTGCTGCACTTCCTTCTAGTTGGAACACAACACTCCTGAGCTTGTAGGAGGTGATCGTTAAATATCAACCAACAGACTAGGGCCCCCTGCGCTGTATATTCTTCTCACTGTCCTAAGGATCTCAAATTCGACCATCTCATGATCACAAGGATGCCCTGGAGTGTCACATTTCCAACCAGCCCTTCCCTGTTGGCGAGTACGAGGTTAAGCATAGCATCCTTGTTGGCTCCTCTATTACTTGCAGAAGGAGGTTGTCTTCCACACAGTCAAAGAACTTCCTGGATTGCTTCTGCCAGGCCGTACCGTCCCTCCAACAGATATCAGAGTGGTTGAAGTCCCCCATGAGAACAAGGGCCTGCGAGCATGAGGCTGGTCCTATCTGTCTGTAGAGGGCTTCATCCACAGATTCCTCTTAATCAGGCGGTCTATAACAGATCCCCACAAAAATGTCTCCCATAGCTGTTCTCCATTTAACCCTGACCCACAAACTCTCTGTTGACTGCCCACCTGTCCCCAGACAGAGTTCCATACTCTCCATCCTATCCCTAACATAAATAGCAACTCCACCTCCCCGCCTGCTGGGTCTGTCTTTTCTAAAGAGCCTGTAACCCTCCATTCCACCACTCCAGTCATAGGAGCCATCCCACCATGTTTCTGTGATGCCTATTGTATCATACCCTGTAGATGTGCACACATCTGTAATTCCTCTTCTTTGTTCCCCATGCTACAGGCGTTTGTATAGAGGTATCACACAGTATCACAGTATGTTAGAGATTGGAAGGGACCTCAAAAGATCATCTAGTCCAATCCCCCTGCCGGAGCAGGAACACCTAGATAAGGTTACACAGGAACGTGTCCAGGCGCGTTTTGAATGTCTCCAGAGAAGGAGACACCACAACCTCCCTGGGCAGCCTGTTCCAGTGTTCTGTCACCCTCACTGAGAAGAAGTTTCTTCTCAAGTTTAAGTGGAACCTCTTGTGTTCCAGTTTGTACCCATTGCCCCTCGTCCTATCACTGTTTGCCACTGAGAAGAGCCTGGCTCCATCCTCGTGACACTCCCCCTTTATATATTTATATACACTAATAAGGTCACCCCTCAATCTCCTCTTCTCCAAACTATAGGGACACAGCTCCCTCAGTCTTTCCTCATAAGGGAGATGCTCCACTCCCTTAATCATCTTAGTTGCCCTGTGCTGGACTCTCTCCAGCAGGTCCCTGTCCTTCTTAAACTGAGGGGCCCAGAACTGGACACAATATTCCAGATGCGGTCTCACCAGGGCAGAGTAGAGGGGAAGGAGGACCTCTCTCGACCTACTAACCACCCCCCTTCTAATACAACCCAGGATGCCATTGGCCTTCTTGGCCACAATGGCACAGTGTCGGCTCATGGTCACCCTGTCGTCCACCAGGACCCCCAGGTCCCTCTCCCCTACACTGCTCTCTAACAGGTCGTTCCCCAATCTATACTGGAACCTGGGGTTGTTCCTGCCCAGATGCAGGACTCTACACTTTCCCTTGTTATATTTCATCAAATTATTCCCCGCCCATCTCTCCAGCCTGTCCAGGTCTCTCTGGATGGCAGCACAGCCTTCTGGCGTTCCAATTGAAGCCAGCTCTTTGGCTGGAGTGGCTGGAATATCTCTACGTTGCTCCAAACATTTATTATAGGTGCTGGCAACTGACTGGGTATGTTGGGATGGAATGACCCCCCCTCCCCCAACACATCTAGTTTAAAGCATCCTTGAAATCAGGAGAATATAAATTTATCGTACACCTAAATTGAAGAAAACAAGGCATGCTACTAGGAGCTTTCTGCTTTATTAACTAAACATCTCATTCATGTGGAAAAATGTGTCCAATTTGGCTAAATAATTAATCACCGAAGGGTGACAGGTGATTAATGAACAGTATGATGACATTCTGAGGTGTATGTTCATTGCAGCAGTTTTCTTTCCTCCCTGTCATTTGTGCTTGTGTTACTGACAGAGTGTGATAGACAAGGCCCTGCAATGTCTTCATTGGGGACATGCACACTATGTTGGTAAATACCTGCCCATTTTAGAATTTGTAGGCAGAGATGAGGTCCCCACCTAACCATGGCATCAGTGCACCTTGCCAACCAGCCAAGAAGTGACTCATTTCTCATTCTTACAAGGGTCATGTGGAAAGGGCTGTTTTAGTTGCAGAAAGCTATAACTACCCCTGCTGTAATAGCCTTTTGCACTGCTCGTAGATGTAAAGAGGCTGTGAGTAAATATGAAGATTCCCAAAATATGCTGAATAATAAACTCAGTTCTGCACTACTGAAGTAGCCAATGATTCTGTTACATTTAAAAGTCATTACGAGGATGGTATGTCCCTCCTGTGGCTGAAGCTAAGCAGAAACCTCTATGCTGTGGAGGAGCACGTGCCCTGTCATGGGCAGCCGTGAAGGAGCACAAGAAAGGATGGACAATTCACATAGGCTTAGCTATTGAGGTCTCAAATTAGGTCATGAAGATCCACACTGTGATGCCCTGGAAGTGATTTGAAAAATCTCACCATGAACTTTGGAGAGACCCAGAACCAGCCTGTACCAGTTCCACACAAAATTCATACAGACATGGTATTATTTCACTGAGAGTTATCAAAATTAGATGATTCTACCATCTTCGCTGTAAAGGCAGAAGCTGTATTACAGCAAAGCCCACACTACCAAAGTGGTGAGGAACAGGGCTGTAATGAATAAGGAGCACTGTACTAGCAGTGAAGAAGCATCACTACATCACTGCGAGCTACCACATACCCAGCTCCGGAAACCTAGCCATAAAATTTACCATTTGTTACATTGATTATTCTGCCTAACATCCATTTTGTGCACTCAGTCTTTGTACTTTTGCATAATGTTTTAAAATTGAAGCTACTAGCTCAAATCAGCTCTAATAGGAAGAGGATAAACCACTACATTCTGACAGGAGGCAGTATATATTTTTATTATTTGATACTTTTCCTCAATACAGACCCATTCTTTTCTTGTCCTTTTCTGTAACAATTGCCAGATGATCTAGAAATGCTCCAAGGCTTGTAACAGACCATTACAGTGTGTACAACTTGCTGTTGATGACATTCTTGTAGACAAAAACTTAATGCCAGTCTGAAGTTGCTGGAGAGTCTCAAAGAATGCTGAGTCATTGTTCTTTCAGATTGTTTTAAGCACTGGGGGGTTATGTTTCAGAGGAGGGACATGCACAGAGATGAAACATCCATTCCCAGTCCCCCTGCCAAGTTGCTAACACTAGGGCGATGAATTCTCTGAGTAGGGTATTTCTGGAGTAGGGAGCTCTTATGGACCAGTCAAAGCCTGAAGCCCCCTCAACTCACTAAAGCAGCTCCCGGAGGCACCCCTCATGATCTCTTGATGTGAAACACATATCCTTGCATTTCTAAAGTACTCTGCACATGCCAAAGAGAAGAAATTCCCTTTCCTTGTTATTAAACCCTGTATTTCCTACCAGCATTGGATCCTGCTTCTGCTGAAACCAGCTCCCAGTTTTTCCTGAATGCCACTATCCTACACAGAAACCACCAGCACCTTTAGGCTTTCTCAGAGAACAGAGATTAGTACCTCTGAGACGGGGGGGGGGGCACAAAATTACAAGATGGGATATAGAAATCTTTAGAAGTAGCTTTAAGTAATGTTAAGTTTGATGGCTTTGTAACAGTAGCAATGGAAAATTACTGAGGTGCAGGATACATAGAGAAAAATAGAGAGAATGCAGCTAGAGAACATACTGAGAATTCTCACAAGATAAATCATTATAGTTGACATAGCTTTAAGAAAAAAACAGCCTGGAAAAACAGGACACAGGGATAAGGGGTATCTGGGAACTGCAAGTGTCCAGGATGGGCTACAGTTAAACTAACTGATAAGTAGGAGGATGGGAGGATTATTATGTCTCTGGTGCTAACAAACCAATTAAACTGGTATGAGCATCTACTGCACGTGCTTCAAAGGCTGCCAGAAGTGATGAAGATTGTTGGAAGAAGTAAACGACCCTCAGAGACCACCACCACAATTCTGTACGCATGCGGGGAACTCTCTGGAAAAGGATGCAGTCCATATGTAGCCTCATGAATATGTATGTATACCCAGGGACTATATAAGGGTGGCTTGTATAGCAATACGGGGACACACGTTAGGAGGAGTTATCCCCCGTGTCTCCTGGCGCCGCAATAAAGAATACCTGCTTGTCAGCTTGAAAACTTTGTTGGCAAGTTTGTTCCTGGAGTTTTCTCCGAATCACCTCAATGCACTTACTAGGATAGGTGTCTCCCAGCCTTTCCCCAAATGCAACTCCTGCTACATTAACCAGCAGAATTTCATAGAATCATAGAATGGCTTCAGTTGGAAGGGACCTTAAAGCTCATCTAGTTCCAACCCCCTGCCGCAGACAGGGACACCTTCCACTAGACCAGGTTGGTCCAAGGCCCATCCAACCTGGACTTGAACACTGCTAGGGATCGGGCAGCCACAGCTTTTCTGGGCAGCCTGTGCCAAGGTCTCACCACCCTCACAGGGAAGAACTTCCTAATGTCTAGTCTAAATCTCCCCTCTGTCAGTTTAAAACCATCCCCCTTGTCCTGACACTACATGCCCTTGTAACAAGTCCCTCTCCAGATTTCTTGTAGCCCCCTTTTAGGTATTGGAAGACTGTTATGAGGTTTCTGTTGAAAGATTGCACAAGTTATCCTGTATCAAATAGAATATATGCTAAATTGCCTTTAGGTCCAGAGGACACAAAATCCCGCAGGATGGCCTGGTTGGGGAGAGGAAGGTTACTAATAGCCACAGCCCAAACTCATTAAGTTATGTGAGGACTCCGCATTACACATACCTCTTTACTCTACTCTCCTCAGCTGTTTCTCAATTAATTTGAAATTGGGGGGGGGGGGGGGAAAGGAAGCATTTTTTTATTCTCTTATTGCAATAAGCACACAGTGATGGAGCTTTGGATTAAAAGATTTTTTTCTCCCTTTTGCTGAGCACTAGGAAACCATTAGTTCCTTTGCTCTGTGTTATCCAATAGCATTTTTCATACTTTTCCATTTTGTTATTTTAGGCAGAATCCTAACAGCATCTTATAATCAGGACTCTAATCCTCCAACCTCCCTGCATCTGCCATTTGCACAAATTGTCTTAAAAATAAGATGAGAATGATTCAATTAACAGTTTAGGGGGATTTTTACATTATGCATTTTAGTATTTCCCTCTAAGAATAAAATAAAAGAATTTTTGAGGCAAGAAAAATGGCCTTAGGTTTGATGTGCCAATGCTTTTTCAAATGGGATTTCCAGACCTCTTTGTTTCCTAGTTTTGTTTTTGTGAATGAAACTCAGCCATTACCTGGTTTGCACCAAGTGCCACACAGATGTTTGAAATTCATCAGATCTCATAAAAACTGTACACTAAAGAGACATCATCTTCAGTGTGGAAAGATCCTAGCCCAGAGTCCAATGAGGTCAAAGAGAGGATATGGGGTCAGTAGCACTCAAACTGATTTGAAACAAGTGATGTTGCTGGTTTCAATCTTGAAAATACAAAAAAAAAAAAGCTTCAAAAATAACCAAGCAATTGAAATGTATTTGGTTTCTTTGTCTTCATTTGGGCTGTTTTTATTTTTGCTCCCAATTCTTGAGTCCTTAGGCTAGAATAAGAACATTTATTTTTTTACTTTTCTCTGAAGTGAGGAAAGCTGGACGTTTTCTTTCAAAATCAAAGCCAAGAACTAAGCTCTGAGAACAGAGCTTGCCCAGTCATCATGCAAGTCCAGGCTCTACAGAAGCAATTTCAGATTCCTACAGGAAACCAAAATTCTCAAGAGATTTGAAATTGCATCAAGAAGAGTGACAAGACTCCTAGATAACCTGGCCACCTGAAGTTGAGAAGGTTTTGCAAATTCTTATCTGCCAGAACTTGTCTTCACACTCTCATAAAGACTAAAGGACCAAATCCTGTCTTGTGCATTCAGGGTTTAACCATGGACTTCAGAGTATAGAGGACAGGCCCTTCTGTGCCCTGTGAACTGCTGCTGGCTCATATGAAAAGCTTTTTACTTTCCTCCCAGCTTAAGCAGGAGGTGAATGAGCCCAGAAGGTTGCAAAATCAAGGTCTTATTCCTTGAACTTGCATCAGGCTTTCTGGATGCAAATCCATCACCTTCAACACTCATTTGTGGCTTCGTATCTTGCAAATCCAGGAGAAACATGTGGATGCTTGACACTAAAATGGATAGGCTGTAACTCTGAAAAGTGGCTGGAGAAAACTAACTCTATCACAGATAGTAAATTATGAGACTGTAAGACTCATTATTATCAACGGCCTGGCTCTTACTCTTCAGATGACCAGCAACCTGCTCCTGACTTGGCCAGCAGTGACGCTGTCGTGGTTTAAGATCAGCCGGCAACCCAGAACCACACAGCCGCTCGCTCACCCCCCCCCCCCCCCCTCCTCCAACTGCTCCCATAGGGACTGGAAGGAGAATCGAAAGAATGTAATTCCCACGGGTTGAGATAATAACAGCCCAGTAACTAAGGTGTAACACAAAACACTACTGCTGCCACCAATAATAATGATGATAAGGGAAATAACAAGGGAAGAGAATACAAATATTCACCACCCACCGACTGATAACCAGCCCGACCTCAACAGCGATCTAGCCCTTCTGGGTAACTGCCCCCAGATTATATATGGGTATGATGTGCTGCAGCATGGAATACATCTTTGGCTAATTTGGGTCAGGTGTCCTGTCCCTGCTTACTCCCAGCTCCCCCTCCTCCCTGGCAGACCATGAGACTCAGAAAGTCCTTGGTCAGAGTAAACATTCCTGAGCAACAACTAAAAACACTGGTGTTATCAGCGCTGTTCCTAGGCTGAAAGTCAAAACCACAGCACTGCACCAACTACTAAGAAGGAGAAAAATGACTGCTACTGCTGAACCAAGGACAATATCTGTGGAAGGATGGTTGCATGACAGAGGAAGACCTGCACTCCTTGGAGTGAGCAACCCAGTCTTTAGGGTGTAAGGGAAAAGGCCAGGGCCTAGCCCTGGCTCTTGACCTTTCTTGAACGCCTTTAGCTGAGAACAGTAAACAACTCTTGAGGAAGTGCCCCAGGGACTTCCCAGAAGTACATCTTGCTTGAGCAATGTAAGCAATCCTGTGGACAGCTTGCCATCACCAATCAGATGAGAGACCGTGGCATGTGACAGCGGGCGATCACCAGTCAGAGGTGAGACCGTGGCGTGTGACAGCGGACGATCACCAGTCAGAAGAGAGACCGTGGCGCGTGACAGCGGGCGATCACCAGTCAGAAGAGAGACCGTGGTGTGTGACAGCAGGCGATCACCAATCAGAAGAGAGACCGTGGCGCGTGACAGTTGTTGGGGACCAATGATAACTTTGCTTTATGCGCGCGGCTTACTTTAAATCCTATATAAGCACTGCGTATGCAGACAATAAACGAGAACGATCATACTCATATTGAGGTTGCGTCATTACTCCGGGCCCGACTCCCGCTCCGACAAATATCCACCCCTTATTCCATACCATTCATGTCATGCTCAGATCACACATTTTTCAATATACCATCACTCTTGCCTCATATATATATATACACACACACACATATACACAAAGAGAGAGATAATTCCTTAGTGCATGGACCAATCCCTATAAAGCTGCTGAGTTCATAAGGTCCATGATGTCAGGCTCCATCTCTTCTAATGGTCTTTCAGAGCAGGAGAGACGGTGTGCAGTGTTGGATTTTTGCTTGCTGATGATACCGCAGAACTCCTCTGGTTTCATCACAGTTCATTATCTGTTAGGATGATGGTCAGAGAGAAGTCAGGGCCAGTCGCTGGTGACGTGAAGACATCTAGTTGGGCTATAAAAGTGCTACATGGCAAGCAACAGCATACAATTGAGTTCACTGGCTGTTTTCCCCTAAAATCAAATCCCCTTGAGGTACACATCAGACTTCCCCATCTTTCCGCATTACCCACCAAGTAGGTCCAGGTCTCTGAGCAAAGCAACCCCACAAGTGGGTTTGCCTTTCCCTGAAGCAGGAATAACCCAGACTGTCTTCCCCAGAAAATTATTTATGTGCACCACAAGTACTTTATACCCTTCTACAGTATGTAAAAGTCCTGACTGGGCACTTAATTGCTGCACATTTTTCACACTCGTGAATAACCTGGGCAATAGCACCCATTGTTAAGTCCACCCCTCGATCATGAGCCTATCTATATGTTGCATCTCTGCCCTGATGGCCTGAAGTGTCATGGCCCCTCCAGGCCAAAAATAATTCACCTTCATGTTGCCAATCTAAGTCCATCTGAGCCACTTCAATCTTAACAGCTTTAGCCACTTCTTGGTTGTACTGGTGCTCCTCAGTGGCCCAACTCTTGGGGACATGAGCATCTACATGGCGTAACTTCACCACCAGGTTCTGCACCTGGGCAGCAATATCTTGCCACAGTGCAGTAGCCCAGATGGGTTTACCTCTGTGTTGCCAGTTGCTCTGCTTCCATTGCTGTAACCACCTCCACAGGGCATTTGCCACTATCCATGAGTCCGTATAGACATAAAGTACTGTCCACTTTTCTCATTCAGCAATGTCCAAGGCCAGCTGGATGGCTTTCACCTCAGCAAACTGACTCGATTCACCCTCTCCTTCAGCAGTTTCTGCGTCTTGTCATTGGGGACACCATACAGCTCCCTTCCATCTCCGATGCTTTCCCACAATACGGCATGACCCATCAGTTAACAAGGCATAATTCTTGTCACTTTCTGAAAGTTTATTATATGGTGGGGCCTCTTTAGCACACAGCACCTCCTCTTCCGATGACATTCCGAAATCTTTGCCCTCTGGCCAGTCCATGATGACTTCTAGAATTCCTAGACGTCTGTTATTTCCTATTCGAGCTCTTTGTGTAATTAGTGTAGCCCACTTACTCCATGTAACATCGGTTACATGATGTGTAAAGGAGACCCTGCCTTTGAACATCCAACCTAGCACAGACAGCCGGGGTGCCAGAAGGAGCTGTGCTTCAGTGCCAATTACTTAAGAAGCAGCTCAAACCCCTTCATGGGCTTCCAGTACCTCTTTTTCAGTTGGGGTATAGTTGGCCTCAGGTTCTCTGTATCCCTGACTCCAAAAGCTGAGGAGTCAACCTTGAGCCTCTGAGAGACCAGGCAACGTGGACAGCTGCTCAATTTCTTCTGTCTCCAAAGCAGCAATACCAAAAGCCCATCAGTACCCTTTTGGGTGTTTGAAGTACCCTCCCCTGAGGTAGTCTATGCCAAGGATGCATGGAGCCTCTGTACCAGTCACAATGGCGTGCTTTTGCCACTTCCTCCCAGTCAGGCTGATTTCAGCCTCCAGTACGGTCAACTCCTGGGATCCTCCCGTCACTCCAGAAATATAAATGGGTTCTGCCCGTTGACAGCTTGGTGGCATCAGGGTACACTTTCTACCGGTATCTACTAGAACCTTATACTTTTCTGGGACTGATGTGCCAGGCCATCTGATCCACACAGTCAAATAAATCCCAGTTATTCCCTACCTCCACCAGACTGGAGGCAGGGCCCCTCTAATAGGGATCACAATACTGTTCTCTTACATATTGGAGAAAGGGATTAATCTTCTTTACCACTGGAGCTGGAGTAAAATCAGCTCTTCCACTCCATCTGGGAACCTGCTCACCAGAGACTGAAGCTGCAGCTTTCATGGGATGATCATCCTTGACCTTTGTTCTCCTCTTCAATTCACACACCCCTTTCTCCAAAGCTAAGACAGGTTTTCCATCCCACTTCCTCATGTCTTCTCCATGATCTTGCAGGTAAAACCATAGGGTGGCTCGTGGTTTGTACCTCCTATATCTTCTCTCTCGAGCAGTAAGACGCCTCTTGTTAATAGCTGAGACGTGAGTTGGTACACGTGGGGAGTTGGATAGATTGCCTCTCAGTTTGAACTCCGGAGACAGTTTTTCCACATCTGAAATGATGGAAGGGGTAAGATTGTCTTTGAACTCCTGAAATTGACGAATCATTTCATCCACTGTTGGTGGTACCATGTCATTCCAGGTTATTGCTGCCAATGACTGGGCATATGATGACGGTGTATTCTGTGTAAATTTCTGCCATATGGGTCATGTACATCCGACTTCATCTGGATCTATGGGGCCTTTTTCCTGGCATCCAGCCTGCGATAGATCTTCTCAACAATGGCTGATTCCCTCAGAGACTGGATGCCTTTCTCTAGAGTAGTCCATTTGGCTGAAAGACTCATAACATCATCCTTGTATGGAAACCATTTTTCACAGCTGCCAAGATCTGCCTCCAAAGGCTGAGGGACTGTTTCTCTTTTGCAATTGCTTTGTCAATTCCCCCTTCCCTAGCAAGTGATCCCAGCTGCTTGGCTTCCCTAACTTCTAGTTCATGACCGTCAGCTCCATTGTCACAGCACTGGAATAACCAGGTGATGATGTGCTCCCCTGGTTGATGGGTAAACTCTTTTCGCATATTCCGTAGCTCTGCTGAGGTCCGAGGTTGAGAAGTCACCTTTTCTTCTTCTCCCTCTGATTCACGTAATAATAACTCCTGATCAGATGCTGTCCCTTGCAGTAAGTGCATTGTTTCTTCATATTGCTTCATCTTTCTTGCCTCTCTTTTGCTTTTCCCCTTGAGTACAGGGACAACTGATATTGGCATGAATTGGTCCTCTGGTTTAGCTGCAGTGATTATCACTGCGGTTCGAGTGGCTGCAGTATCTTGTCAGGGCTTGGGTAGCTGCTATACTTGTCGCTGGGATTGGTGTAGCTGAAGTGCTTGGAATTGAATTAGCTGCACTGTTACGGTTGGAGTTTGAATAGCTGCTGTACTTGTCACTGGGGTTGGTGTAGTTGCTCTACTTGGAGTTGGAGTAGCTGCATTACCTGTTGCAGACACTTTGAGTAGCTGCTGTATTTGGAGCTAGAGTAGCTGCCTTGTCTGTTGCTTTGACATCAAAACAAGAGACATATCTTTCCCTTTGAAGGTGCTGGATAGTTTTGAACAGGGCTCTGTAAGCATAAGCCAAGCCCCTGCACGTTTCCATGATTTGTCTCTCTTTGGTATGACCAGGATGACAACACACTTCATTTAAGTGTTTTACTATTTTTTTCTGGATTTTGCACTTGTTTAGTAGTGAAGTTCCAAAGCACTGGAGGGGCCCACTGGCCTAGATACATGCCCATAATATCCCACACACCCTACCACTCATGACTGTCCAGCCTCTGGGAAAACCTCTTGGTCCACCTATATCATCGTCTAACCCTAGACAAGATTCAAACCTGCCTCTACTAAACTTTCAAGACCAGGCGAAACAGTCGTGGGTAAAATACACTCTGTATGCGTGCCAACATGGTGGTCCCCATCACAATCAGCAGGCAGGTCTCAAGGTTACCCAAAGGCCATTCAAAACTTTCAGAATTCTCAAATGATGCTGTAAACGGTTTGGGAGGGGGGGGGGGGGGCTGAGAAGGTAAGGGAATGTCTCCTTCATAGGTTGACCATCCAAGGATGGGAAAAAAGATGTGCAATTGCTAAACACTTCCATTATATACCTCCCAAAGTATAGAGGTGGTGACCACACTGGGAACACACACCAGCCCAGATTCATGATCAATGAGTCTATTGTATAACAAGTCATTACCATAAAGTACAGTGAAACAAGAACCTTAGCCCAAGGCCCCCAGCTGATAAACACTAAAATAGCAAATACTGGCTATAAGTAAGGTACAACATGATGAAACTCCGAGATCAAGAGTAACAACTTTGATAGCCAATAAATCAGCATTGTGACGAGTGACTATTAATCCAAAACAATAAATGCTTATCACAAATATGATTAGACACAATCTGGTCAGATCTGTCGTTATCTCAACGCTTCGTGCCCCATGTTGGGTGCCACAAGGAACTGTCATGGTTTAAGACCAGACAGTAACTCAGAATCACGCAGCCGCTCACTCACTGCCCCACCCCCACCCCCGCTTTCTTGTTCCCTCCTGCTCCCGGAGGGATGGGGAGGAAAATCGAAAGAATGTAACTCTCAGAGGTTGAGATGAGAACAGTCTAGTAGCTAAGTTATAACACAAACCACTACTGCTGCCACCAATAATAATAATGATAAGGGAAATATCAAGGGAAGAGAATACAACCGCTCACCACCCACCGACCAATACCCAGCCCAACTGGAGCAGTGATCTCCCCTTTCCGGGTAACTGTCCCCATTTTATATACTGAGCATGATGTGTTGTGGTATGGAATACATCTTTGGCTAATTTGGGTCAGGTGTCCTGTCTCTGCTTCCTCCCAGCTTCCCCTCCTCCCTGGCAGACCATGAGACTCAGAAAGTCCTTGGTCAGAGTAAACATTCCTGAGCAACAACTAAAAACATCGGTGTTATCAGCGCTGTTCCCAGGCTGAAAGTCAAAACCACAGCACTGCACCAGCTACTAAGGAGAAAAATGACTGCTACTGCTGAACCCAGGACATTTCTTCATTCCACCCTTTCTCTTGACCAGACCAAGCAGAAGAGCCAACAGAGTGCCTCTACCTCCTTTATTTGGCTTTCATTCCTCACCCATTTTTATTATTTTCCACATATTCACCAGGTAAGCATACTGAAAAACTCACATCAGATATGAAGTGATAACCCAGATCGATGGGAAAAGGCAGACCGAAGAGGAAAACAACTGCCTTTTATCATTTGTTATGTTTCAGTCTTATGTCTCTTATGATTTCTGTGTTAACCAAACCATAAACCAAAACAGAGCCCTGGTTACATTTGGACAGCAGATTTGTCTCTTTCTTCAGAGCTCATTAATAGAACTTCTTTAATTTCATTAGGTGCTAAAGCATTTCCAACAGGACTAGGTGTGTCATGTTAGAATATGACAGGCAAATTTCTTTTAGAGTTTTGAAACTAGGTTGACAGAGAAGCTATGCAGTTCACTGGTGTCACTGAAAGATATTTTTACCTATATGAGTCCCTAAAAGAAGAAGCAAATTAAGAACTGTCAAGGAAAAATACCCAAACCCAAAATGTATTCCATCTTGCCTGCTAATACTGATACTGCTTTTCTCTGAAAACTCTCAGTCTAATAGCAAGAACCTTAAGTATTAAAGAATGAACTATGGTTGTTAATGTCTGGCTTATAATCACAATTAATAATTCAAAAGGAAGGAAATAAGTGCTGAAAACATTATTTCCCTTTGCAACTACAAGCCAAAATGTACAGCCTCTCTGTTCTCTCCTCCCAGCTCTTATTTTCTCCTGGTTCAGAGGCAACCACTCTGCATTATTCCACTGCAGGGCATGGAATGTGGCAACCACAGCATCCAGGGCTGCAGCTCCTTCTCTGCTTATTGAAACCGAGTTCAGATACTGGCCAGGAGCAGACTGTCACTGGGCCTTAAGTCACAGAAATCCTGGAAAAGAGAGCAGAATACAAGTAAGGATGGGGTGGCTCTTCCTGACCTGATGCTCTAGTGAGGTTCATGCATCTGGGCTGCCAGTGATCAAACAGTTCCTGGACAGGAGCAAGAGCCGAATGGCACCAAAAAATTGCTCAGAGGAGTGGGACAGGCCATGAATACACAGTTGGCATTCCTGTCCCCAGGAATACACTATGGAGGCCAAGAAGTAGCCCCACACTATAAGCCCCCGTGAGGTGAGGTATTCCCAAGGGAAGGGGCTCAAAATGTGAAATCACTACAGCTTTCAGATACAGACATGCAGCAAAGAGCACCCAAGGGGGTGTTCACAACACATCATTTGGTTTCAGTGGCATTTATCATCAAATTACTTATATGGGCTGTAAAACCAGTGGGCGGGGGGACTACTTCTCTAGAGAAGTTCATTAGATTATAAGTAATTCAGTTACACAGAGCAAGTAGAGCCTGGGGCTGTTTTGAGGGGCTGTTTGGAAAATGTCAGAACAATATATGAGATGGCTTATGGGACTGACAGCTGTTGGGGAGCAGATAGTAGATATTTAAAGATAAGCATTGCATGCTAGTGTAATTTTCTCCTTATTGAATATTCCCATCCTTCTTATACATAACATAAAAACATTTTGCCAAAAAATAGCCCAGCAAAGAAGCCTACCAACTGAGGTACTGCCTGCATTGCTGGTGAAGTAAGACATGGCTGTTTTGGAGGACATACAGGGCTGAAAGCTCTGGCATCTTGTGAAAGGGAGCCAGACCCAGGTCTCTCCTCCCAGCTCAGCAGGGGACAGAAGCTGCTGCTTCTGCAGAGGCAAAATCCTGAACCAAACCCCAAAATCCAAGATTTTTCCTGTGGGCAGGTGAAGCCATGTCTCCTCCTGAATGCCACCACCATCACTAATCCCTAGTTTGGGAAGGTGAAGTACTGCCCTGACTCAACGTCCAGAACAGCTGTTGCTGAGTAGGTAGCAGGACCTTGGTTTTGAAGCCATGCCAGCTAATTCAGCCTCTCTGTGTTAGCCTGATTAAACACTGAATTCCCTAGAAGCTTCATGCTGATGGCAATGGATGGTGTCCCCACCCAAACAGTCCAGCCCCACTCACCATCGGACCGTTGCACATATTAAGTATTCTGCTGAGCAGTAACAGATGGAGATATGCTTGGTGCCTGCCTAGGCTGGACCTTTTGATGAACACATTCACTAGAGTTTTAAGTCCCCACAAAAATATCCTAGAAAAACAGTAGCCTCAATTCCATGCTACAAGCCAGGTATTCCAGAAAAGGTCACATATTCCAAATTCTGCATGTGCACAACATTTATTTCAAGATATAAGACCTAAAAAATGTTGACATCCATTGCAGTCCTACATCAAAGTGAATTTGCTGAGATGGGGTGGCATGAGTGAAAGACAAATTTCTCTCACCCAGTAACTCACCCTCTGGCTTGGTTCGTCAAAGGAGGCCCCACATTTGCTTTATTAAAGCTGATTTTTAGTTTAAACTGAGTGAAAATGGAATATGGTCACAGCCTGATTGTGAACACTGTGGCACACTCTTAAGTCTCATTGGCTTGTGTGGCACAACTGCACCATTTGGGACTGTTCCCTACACTAGCTTGACCCTAACCCTGCATTTTGAGGCACGGGTGAAAGTATCTGGGCTGCAGGACTGGTTGGGAAAAATATAACAAGCAAACCTAATCAGCCAAGATCGGTGTAGTCAAGGTCTAAAGGTGTCAAAATGACCTTGGTGCTAAGCAAAATGCCATCCTTTGTGTTGCCAATGTCTGAGATGTACACACTAACCTCCAGTTCCACCTCTGCCATTCACCAGTACCTCTTTCTTTGCTGGATACCTTTCAGCTGGTGAGTGGGGAGTTATCCCCAAATATTTCATTAAAACATCCTTAATTAATTTTACAAATCCTAATCCCTATCCTGGCTCAAATATGCTCTCAAACTCTTGCAATTTCTACCTGTCACTTCTCCCACTACCCAGTATTTCAAGGATTAACTGGACAGCACGTAATCTCTTCAGTCCTCTGTAACAATGTCTGTTCTCTGTTCCTTTGTCTTCATGTTTTTTCATCTGTCTACAGATTCCTGTGCTTCTTTTCAAGGCAATATCCAAGTGTTAAGCTGCTTTAGCCATTCATGAGGATGAGATTTATTATGTTGAAGCACACCAATAACACAATATTAAAAAAATAAGTCTCTTTCATCAAATCTATTGAACATGCAATTTAATATTTATTAAGAATTCGTTAGGTTCTCAGCAAGCCTGTCTAATGGAGCCTGACCAGGTGAATTGCTAATGCCTACATTACATTTAAACTTATTTTCAGAAATGTTAATTTCCCCAAGTCGTTCCCTGCACATCCCTTTCCCTGGCATCCACAGCTGTGTGGCTCTCTCCAGATGCCTGCTGATGTGCTCAGAACAACACTGCTGTCCCCACCCCAGCCTCTGCACACTTCACTGGAGTTTCCACACCGATGGATGCCTCCCAGTTTCCCCTTCACCATAGCAGCCTCCTCAGCATTTTCATGTCAGGTACAAAGCTGCAAACCTAGCATGTGTTGCTTTAAAACTGTTATATATAAAACATATATATATAGAGAAAATATATATATATAAATAATACATATATATAGATATATATCAGGGTGTATTTCAGTCCTCAGTATACTAATCTAGTCCAGCAACCAGGTTATTATCTTGATGCAATTTGCATCAAGATAAAAAAAAAAACAAGCTCTGCTCTTTGGAAAACAAGAGTCACTGCATACTAATTGTGTAAGCCAGTGTGGTCAAGACCTGCCCTCCCAACTATGGGCTCTGTGTGTCTGCACTGCTATTGTGGTATCTACAGCCTTTCCCTTCCACCAAAACCTATTGCCCACCATTCCAGTATGCTTCTGCAGAAGTAATTCCTAGAGATTAAATAATGTATTGGTGTTCATCTGCAGTAACAGCTCCTCTGATCCACCTTTCCCAGACAAACAAGTGCAAATCAAACCCACCCCATCTCCAAATTTAACTGTCAGGGTGGAAAGCCCCCTTTCAAACTGTGAAAGGAGAAGCTCAGAGCCTTTACACAAGTAGTGTATACAGATGGTGGGAAAAGCTGCACTGGAGACAAGCCTCCTTGCAGCCAGACCTCCCAGCCCCGCAGTGCCGTGGGAAAAGCACTGCTTCAGGCAGGGATGATGTTTTAGTTCCCAGTCCACCCCCTAGGGCTGGACACAGTGGCAGCAGAGTTGATGCAGAAATATCCAGGTCACCCGCTAAGCCACTCTGGATGGAGAGGAGACGGGATGAAGGCCCGGATCTGCTCCCCGTGGCGCGCACACGCACACTCACAGTCACGCACACCAAGGGCGGCTACGGGTGTGCAAGGCAACAGATTGCCGAGCGGCGACAAGCCCCTTCGGCTATATACGAGGCCGTTCGGCTTCTCCCCGACCGCCTCCGTGTGTTCTCCGAAGGCAGCCGAGCGCTGCGTTCGGCCGCTGCCCAGAGGAGCCGAGCGGTACCGAAGAGGCCGAGTCGCCTGCGGTTGTAAGTCCTCGCTGGGCGCTGTCCACCACGCGAACCATCTGAAAGCTGCAGCCGCGCCTCGTCGGAACCAGCTCGGCCGCTGCACAGGCACTGGCTGCCGGAACTGCAGAGGGCCGCCAGCACCCCGCTCCCTGCACCCCATCCACACCCATCTCTGCTGCCTCCCCCCGCCTCGCTCAGCAACTGCGGGGGGCCCCTCCCAGCCCCCGATCCCTCTACAACCATCGCAAAGCAGCTGCCGCTCCGCACCTCTCCCTGGCTGAAACCCAGTCCCTGAACCAGCGCCGGGGCTTGTTCCGTGATGGCACCCGCCTCGGACCAGACCGTCATCTCTGTTTAGCTGCGAGGTCGTGGTGTTTCACTGTATTTTCAATTAAAAAGGAGGGAGAATAACGGTGCCACGGGAGCACCTTCCACCCCGTCATCATCAGCCTTCCCCTGCGCTTGCTTTCCTACGGGATGCAGCTCTGAAAGAGACGGTGTGGTGGGGTTTTTCACTGCTGTTTATTGCACTAATTAAACACAGGCAGAGCATGTGCAGGGGAGCTCTGGAAGCCACCACAGGCACCAAGGCAGGGTTTGAGTGTAATTGGCGGTGGGTGGCCCCGCTCAGCTTTAGTTCAAAGGAGAGGCTGAAATCTCGAGGAAAACGGACTTTTGAGTGCTGGGGAGCCTTGATTTAAATCCGCAGAGGCGGCAGATAACACCCCGACATTAAGCCGAATTAATAGCGATCGGCTTTGCGGGGACATCTGCGCGGCCTCGCCTCACGGCTTGGGGGGGAAGGTGGGCTGCGAACAGCCCACCTTCCCCCCCAAGCCGTGAGCCGAGGCCGCTGGGCGATACTTCAGCACCACATCGGTCCCGAACAGCACCGAGAACCGCGGTAGCGGAGTCTTTCCCCCGCCTTACACCCTCCCGCCCTCGCGGTTGCCTCAGGTAAACATGGCGCCCGCGGCCCTCACCTCAGAGATCCCCTAACTCCCTTCTCCCTCCTATTAACGCCGTTTAACTCCCCCCTCATGGTCCATCTCACACACACACACGCACTACCGCGGAACTTACTTCATTTGCTTCACGATGGTACTTTTCCCCGACTCACCGGCCCCTGTTGAAAGAGAAATGAAGGGGGGAATAAGAGCCGGGGAGGTAGGTGAAGGGACGCGGAGTAGGGGAAGGGGCGACCGGGTTCTCACCGAGCAGGAGGAGTTTCACGTCTTTGGCGGCGCTGATCCCGTCCTCCTTCAGGTTCTTCTCGATGGCCTTGCTCCGCTCCAGGGCGGCTCTTTCCTCAGCGCTCAAGGTACATCCCATGGCGGCAACGAAAAATTAAAAAAGAATGTATATTAAAAAAATAAAAAGGGGGGAGGGGAATGCAGGCCCCGCCGCCGCCTCGGCTGGCTCCCGCAGGCGAAGAGAAGGAGGCAGGGGCGAAGCCAGCTATCAGCGGGAGGGGGGGCCGAATACAAGAATTCAAGCGGATGGCCGTGGGCCTCCGGGCGGCGCAGCGCCTCAGCGGCGGGGCTCCCGTCTCCCTCTCCTGGCTCTCTCCCCGCGCCCGAGCGCTCTGTGCATCCAGTGGGGCTGCTGCGGACACGGTGAATTCTTCCCAGCCGGGAAGCGGAGAAAAAGGAAGAGGGTACGCGACGAGGGGAGAGTCCTTCCCTATCCCGTACTCTCCCCCCTCCTTGGCGGGCGGCGGGGCGCAGGCAGCTCTCGGCGGAGTGCGAGAACGGCGGAGACGGGGAAAAAGAGAGAGAGCGCGCCGATACCCCACGCTCCCACCGGCCTCGCCCGTTCCCGTGACGCGCGCAGCTCGCGCATGCTCCCGGTGGCGCGGCCCCAGCCCCAATCCAAGCTCCGGCCTCAGCGCTGCTTCCCGCAGTCCGGCCTGACCGTAGGCCCCGAGGCGAGGTCCAGCCCGGGATGCATACGCGGTACGGGGAAAGGTCGCGGCCTTAATACCTGTCTCCCTCGCTCCGGGTGGAACGGAGGCTGTGATCCCGGCTCCTTGCCTTCCCCCCGGGCTGTACGGGAGAGGCCGTGATTCGGGCGGTTGCCTCCCCCTTTTCTGTCACTCGAGGCCGAGCACCTCAGCGCCTGGGCGCGTGGCAGGGTCCGGCGGCTACGGTGTGTTTCTGCGGGCCTTTGGGCTCCACAGAGGCCCGTGGCTGCCATCACCCAGCCCCATGCAGCTGAAATCGCTTCCATCAATACTTGGGATTCAAATCATTTATGTGCTTGCTGCAGGGCATCGAGTTTCACCACCATTTTGGATTATGTTTCCCATTAGTGTAATCACATGGGGTTCATCCTTTTTTTGTTGCAGTGCAATCACAGATCTCACCAGATGACCTGCCCTCTTGTCATAACCATTCCATGACATCCAACAATTATTTAGGGATTATAGCAAGTTAAAATCCTTCAATTTCCCTGGCAGGTTTTGATGTCTCACAAGGTTGGAAACAGAGGAGAAAACAAATGTCAATGGGGAAAATGAAATAAATAAGACTTCATTTAAAATGCTTTTCTACTGGCCCAGACAAGTCATGATATATTCAACTTTAATCCATAACATTGATTGATATGTGACAGTCTGACTAAAAAGATCTAGAGAAGAAAGAATGAAGTGCTAAGTGCAGGAAGGTAAAATACATCAAGCTGAAAGGGACAAAATCAAGGACCACTGTCTGACCTATAGAAAGGACACCTGCCACTTCAATAAACAAGAAGTCTGCAAAGGGAGATTTTGTTGTTAGGAAGTAGCTGTGAGAGGCAAGGCAGCTGATTTTGCCTCTAAAGCCCACTCCACCTCCCTGCCAAAAAGCAAATGGGTACAGGAGGCTTGACAGGACCATCCCTGCATTGTAGGAAGGAAATACTTCCTACAGAAAGGATCCAGGCTGCACCAGAGCTGCCTTGCAGGGGCTCAGGGAAAGAAGTGGGCTGCTGTTTGTGGTGTTGGGTGTGGGTGACCATATGCTCACACTGTGCTTTCTTTCCACTTAGGACCTCTGATCACTGCCTCCTCTGGGATCTTCTGACCTACTCTCCTGAGTTCTGCAGTTCCCACATCCAGGACCCTTCCTTTAAAGGTAGATATACAATTTCTAATAGCATCTCACAGTATTTTAAGCACAACTTCCCTGGCATTTTCCTTCCAGGCAAACATAACAGAATCACAGAATCCCAAGGGTTGGAAGGGACCTCAAAAGATCATCTAGTCCAACCCCCCCGCAAGAGCAGGGTAACCTAGAGTACATCACACAGGAACTTGTCCAGGCGGGCCTTGAATATCTCCAACATAGGAGAGTGCTCTGTCACTCTCACAGTAAAAAAGTTTTTCCTGATGTTCACATGGAACCTCCTATGCTCCAGTTTACACCCATTGCCCCTTGTCCTATCACTGGACATCACTGAAAAAAACCTAGCTCCATCATCCTGACACTCACCCTTTACATATTTGTAAACATTGATGAGGTCACCCCTCAGTCTCCTCTTCTCCAAGCTAAAGAGACCCAGCTCCCTCAGCCTCTCCTCATAAGGGAGATGTTCCACTCCCTTAATCATCTTTGTGGCTCTGCGCTGGACTCTTTCAAGCAATTCCCTGTCCTTGAACTGAGGGGCCCAGAACTGGACACAGTATTCCAGATGCGGCCTCACCAAGGCAGAATAGAGGGGGAGGAGAGCCTCTCTTGACCTACTAACCACACTCTTTCTAATACACCCTAGGATGCCATTGGCCTTCTTGGCCACAAAGGCACATTGCTGGCTCATGGTCATCCTCCTATCCACCACCCACAGCTCCCTTTCCCCTTCACTACTCTCCACTGGGTCAACCCCCAACCTGTACTGGTACATGGGGTTGTTCTTCCCCATCGTCTCCTTCCAGCACCATTTCCCATCTTCCCTTCCTCCCAGAACATGTTTTTCC
Source organism: Neopsephotus bourkii (assembly GCF_033783945.1). Taxonomy (NCBI): domain Eukaryota; kingdom Metazoa; phylum Chordata; class Aves; order Psittaciformes; family Psittacidae; genus Neopsephotus; species Neopsephotus bourkii. Next base: position 43,299 of record NW_026901539.1, read on the forward strand.
CATTTTCCCTCTACACCTCTGAAATGAAGGGGAAAAACATGGTATGCAGTTAATGAGGTAAAGAGGGGATGTGAGACAGAAGCAGACAAAAGAAAGCAAAAAAGAACTCACAAATAATGTTAGTGTATTCAGAGACCAGTAATATTTGCCACACATTTGTGAGCTAATAGGTACTGTTATAAAAATTTAGCATAGACAGGGTTTTCGTCCAATTTTAATTTATTTACAATTTATTGAGAGGCAATAAGCAAGCAGCGCTGGGTGCGCAGGGGAGCCTTCACTCCACCAGCAACGCACGCCGAGATTTCTGGGGTACAGTCTCTTATATGCCTTGGTTTTGGGTTTCAACCAATCCTGTTGTCTCCTTCACCCGAATATCGACATGGTTCTTTTTCATTGTTCTCCTCCTGTTGCTGGGATCTTATCTTTGGGTGATGAAACTTCTTAAAAAGTCATTGAATTCCTTGGCAATACATTAACAGGGAATGTCTGTCACAAGCTTAACCACCATCTTAGCCCCCTCAATTCCATTCCTTATATAGTTACATATTGAATACACAAGTTTCACCTCATCCTAACAGAATGTATCCCTTGATTACCTAGCCCCCTTAAGGTATTTAAGAAGTTAAACAAAACACCCTCTGTAGTTAGCAAAGCATTTGAGACGTTCAAGTAGTTAAACAAAGTACCCCTTAAAGTAACAAAGACTTTGATTAGGAAGGATTATTCCTTTGTTCCTTCTTTTCTTTTCATCATTGTATTTACAGGAACTCCCATCTTAATCTGATCATTCGTATACATTCTACACATGATTTTCGATTCCTCACAAAGTGCAATGATGACAAGGACTCCTAAGTTTCTGACAGGAATCATTCCTATATACCTCACAGTACCATATATTTGAATTTTGGGTAATTTATTTCTGGAAGCTCAGGGGACTGAGATGGACAAGCAAGCCTACCACATGTATTCAGCAGGGAATAAATGGAGATGGGAGTGGTCACAGCGCAGTTCCTACTCTTTCATATTTGCCCAAATCTCTTATGTAAAATCAATAGGATGTGAATTTCAATCAATAAGTTTAATTTCAATGGTTCTAGCCAGAGGGCATTAGTGCCATACAGGAAAAGAACATCAAGAAATCCAGAGGCAGTGTCCTCGTGAGAGGGCTGCATTTACTTCCCAATGTCTCCAGCAGCTTGCCAGCCTCAGAGTCATACTAGGATACTCTCCAAGGGTTTTACTAAGAGAATTAGTCTTTTGTAGCAGCCTCTGGCTACTCATTATCTGACAAATTTGTAGCCTGTACCTCCTGTTGATGCGCAGATTGACTCCACAACTCATTAAAGTTGTAAAGTAGGTATGCTTTTTATTCAGCGCTGAGACAAACGGGGATAATTCCTCAAAGTCATGCGTACCTCAGTGTTGTTTCCCTCTACATTTATAAGGTTGCACCATACGCCTATACATATTCATATCCTATCCCCGCTTCGTATTACAATGAGTTAGAAGGTCCTTTGCGCCTGCGCAGTGCCCTCTCTGGTCATGGGCAGGGGTCTCAAGATGAAGTAAATGAGTCTTCCTCCTGTGGGTAGGGGTCTTCAAGATGAAGTAAATGAGTCTTCCTTTTCTTGAACTTTTCACCTTTTAGTCTTCACTTATGGCCTTAGGGTTTGGTCCCAGCCATAAACCATCTGCTTCTCCCCCTTAAAGATTCAGGAGTCTGCTTTTCTCTATCAATAGGTGCTTATCAGTAGAATCAGGTGTCTGCTTTTCCTTATCAATAGTTAGTGCCTTTGTTCTGCTTAGTAGGCATGATTTGTACAGACAATACCTTTGCTTAAGCAAGCAAATTCCTCTAACCCCCCTGTACAACCCCTCTGCACCACTGTCATGGAGAAAATTATTTCTCTTCTGTTCAACCAGTGAGGAGTCCATACTCAGCCCTTTGTCCCATGTAT